>NW_019103767.1:0-1126 GCF_001856785.1 Myzus persicae
ACTTTTTTCATAAACGTCTTCTCAGCGTCTTCGATAAATATCACTGACGGCTGAAGCAACCTGTATAATAATAATATATGTTTTTTAAGGAATTTTGGCAAAATTCTAACTTCAAACGCTCGTAAAAAAAGAATATACTCTCAACTTTTTTTTTAATTTCCACTAACAATAACTTACGAGGAACCTTGTAATACATTTTAAAGTTTTTTGACGGAGAAAAATTTTTTTATGGACATAAGTTGAAGTAATTAATTTATAAAATGATATGATGTATAGAAAATGCGTGTATAAACATTCGGTGAAAATTTTATGTATTTACGGTATTTTTTTAGAGTTACCTACACAAAAAACCAAAATCAATTTTGCTTAAAAATTCCCGGTGTTCCTCATAATTTTTTGTTTTTTTTTTCTTGTCACTTTTGAAACTATTAGGAATTCTTTACTTTTGATCCCCCAGAGTACCAACTAGATTCACTTTCCTACCCGAAAAAATGTTGTTGAAGAAAATCAAAAAAATTTCACTGCCCTAAAAGGTGACGAGACACAAAAAAAAAAAAAAAACATCATCGTAAAATTAATACATTCATCGCTCTGCTCAGTATCTAAAACCTATCAAATTTGGTTAATTCTACAGGACTGCAAAATATTATTATTCCCGTAGTGTATTATTGTTAACAAAATTACATTAGTACCGGGCGCCCTAATATTCTTATAATATAGATACAATTATATTATGTGAAGTATGAGCTTCTTATATACCAAAATTTAAAAATATATCTAGTATTATATATTTTTTTTATTATTAGCCATTATGAGATATTAGGTCATTTGTAATTGAGTACATAGAAGGTATTGTTATTTTTGGGTTTATCATTCATGTATGATGTATCATGTGCGATAAACTACGACGCGCGACGTACCTATATTGTGTAATAGAGGCTATAATCTACATGCAGACTATACATCTTATTACGCAAACCACGAATAAAAATATACTAATTAGTAATTAGTATATTTTAATTCGTGACGCAAACACATTAAAGTCACAGCTCTAAGAAATGTTACTAATAACCCGGTCTCGCCGGTCATGGTATATAGGCTGTCTGACTGTGCACATATAAATATA
>NW_019103768.1:0-1125 GCF_001856785.1 Myzus persicae
TCATTAACTCTTTTATTATAATATTAATATGGTTAATGGCTTCGCATAAATCAATATTTTGCTTCTGTAAGTAAATACTAAGAGGCTTGGTATATTTGAACATTTTATTAATTATAGCCAGACTAATATGAAATTCAGAAGCCTGTAAAGCTAAAAGTAGTTGATTAGCTTTCGTGGCCGTATCTTTATCGGACCACGTGATCATTTCTTCTAAGCTACTCAAAATAACAGGTAAAAAATCATAAAATATTTCCACCGAATTATGGCGTTCCACCCATCGAGTTGGACAAAGGCGTTTCAGTTTTAGTTATTTTGATTGACACCCATTATCTTTCAACTTTTCTTCTTCTTTAAATAAATTCAATTTTTCACTGAAAACTATTTGTCTTTTTGGAGTGTTTAAAAATAAATATCCACTTTCAATTGTACCCATGGTATTTCTTATTTCAGGTATATTACAAGAATAAGATATTGATAGGTTTAAGTTGTGAGAACTGCAGTGTATATAAAGAGCTGTAGGATATTCTTTTTTAACCAGTGCGGCAACGCCATTCATTTTACCACTCATAACAGCAGCGCCGTCGTATCCCTGGCCCCGCAAATTATTTACTTCAATATTCATATTTTTTAATTCTTACACTATAGTATTTGCTAAATTCCTACCATTAACTTCATAAATAGGTACAAATTTTAAGAAGTCTTCGTGCATTTTCCCATCATCAGAATCATAATACCTGGCACACAAAGATAATTGTTCAATACCGGAGATATCGGCAGTTTCGTCGGCAATAATAGAAAAATACTTACAATCATTGATTTTTTTAGCTACTTTTTGTGTAATTATTTTAAAACAAGCATCGACTATCTGGTTCTGTATCTTCCAACTTATGTACTGCGCGTTTTTTTTATAATTTTCCCGCAATAAAACATGAGTATTATCTCCCGAAACTTGAGTTGCATTTAAATAAAATCGAGGTAAAGCACGAAAATTGCCATCATTTTCATTTGGTTCAGTTAATTTTAATGGACCACAATCCTGGTGGCCTCTTAAGGCAATTCCCTGACGACCACAGAGTATAACTGATCGAATTACAGGGCTAATAATTTTCCTATTATCGTCTTTTT
>NW_019103769.1:0-1124 GCF_001856785.1 Myzus persicae
TACTGGTACTACCCATTGATTTGTGTAGTGCCAGTACAAATGCAACATTTTTAAAATGTTTAAATCATTTCAATTTGAAGGCCGAGTAATTTAATTTTATATATTAATAATTTGTTTTTTACTATCTATATTGCAATTCTATACGATTAACTAAACATTTTGGTTTTAATTTATTAATATAGATTAATGGATACCGGATTTTGGTCCACATTAAAGCGGGGTCAAGTTGTGGCCAAATATCTAACTTCAAAAAAAATAATTTTTTGGTTGTACGGCGAGGAAGACTCATTTTTCACAACTTTGGAAACCCAAATCGTCGAAACCTTGTCATTGGGGCTCGGTTCGTCGATTTGGGTATTTCCAAAGTGTGAAATGTTACACTATTCTGGGTTTTGTGCATTGATTAGATCAAAGCTGGCAGACCATGCACAAAACCCAAGCATCAGAGTATGCGACCCGAATATGTAAGAATTTTATATAATTATTATTTTCTAACTTTCACTAATTTATACATTGATTCAGGTCAACACAAACGATGGTGGCAGCAAAATGGCCCAGAGGCAGGGCCAATATTCGGTCATCGCCATTATTACAGAGTACGTCTGGCAGTAATCTGCAATTCGGCCAAGTACGTGGTCGTGGCGGAATAATACGTGGTCGTGGAGGGCTAACACGTGGTCGTGGTGGGTTAATGCGTGGTCGTGGTGGTGAGGTCCATGGACGCAGTGGGCATTTCCCACCCTCCGCGACAATTTACGCAGAAGCCCTCAGGTCGATTGTGTCAGTTGGTTAGTTTCAATAATAAAATATTTGAAAAAATCAGTTTTATAATGATATTATTAATTAAGAAATAATCTATAATATTCAATGAATATTGTATAACTATTTAAATAGTTCAAATGGCTACAACATCGACGAATCCCCAGGAATCACCATCACCTGCAGTACACAATGTTTTTCGAGGACGAGGATGGCCACGGGGACGGCATAATATATCTTGCCATTCGTGTGGGGCGTTTGGCCATTTGCGGCGGAATTGTCCTAAAAAATGTATGTACCTATATACACAATTAATTTAAAATTATGTATTATTTATTTCCATTTTAAACTTCAATGAACGCTTC
>NW_019103770.1:0-1122 GCF_001856785.1 Myzus persicae
AAAAAAAAAATCAAGCACACCGTAAGTATTGGGTTCACCCAGCATGGAATAAGCGTGAAACTGAAGGTGAATTTCAAACTTTATACAAAGAACTTATTGACGACGAAACCAAATTCCATGGATACTTCAGGATGTCAATGAATACGTTCGATATTTTACTTAAAGCAGTTGAAAATGACTTACAAAAACAGGACACCAATTTTAGAAAATGCATACCGCCTAGGCATCGTTTGGCTGTATGTTTAAGGTAAAGAAATAAATAATAAATAAACATATTGTTTTTTTTATACGTATGAACTTAAGTTCAACTTTGTCTTATTATTTTTTAGTACACAATTTTAAAAATATAATAATGATAATAATCAAAATCAAAATAATAAACTATACTATAAAGTATGTATAGTATAGTCTAAAATACTGCAGGGTGATTAAAAACATGTTTAATGAAATATTACCACTTATAAATATAACTATAGTGTATAAGTAATAATAAATACTTAAGTAGCTTATAGGAAATTAGGAACTATATTGAAAAAATAGTAAGTATTGTGATATAATGATAAAATAACCATTTGATTAACTACACTAAAATGTTCTTATTTTATTTAGAAAAATGAATGTGAAACTAGATTTGACTATAAAATTAAATAGAGAAGTACAATGTGTGATCAACCAAAGGAATCAAAATTATTTCTTTATCCTATATAAATATTGAACAAAAACATTTTAATCGATAAGATCAAAATTTAATTTTAAAATTTAGGAAATGATGTCAATAATTAAACATTTAATAACAATTTAAATAAAAAGATACGAGTATAATAAAAACATTTATTGCATCTCATAACAAATTAAAATAATATGATGAAATTCAAGATAACTTACTAAACTTTAGATAACTTATTGCACATAAAATATTTTTACCATTAAATATCGAAAAATAAATAACAATGAACTTTTTGATTCAGAAAAATAAAAATTAAGACATCACTGTTGTCTGCTGTAGTTATAAAAAAATAATACTTGATAAAACTGCTAACGAAAACTTATAAACGTGTTATCATATTATCAGACGATATTGTTTCTGAAACCAGTTGGCAGGTTTCAGAGTTGTTTGGAAGG
>NW_019103771.1:0-1121 GCF_001856785.1 Myzus persicae
GGCTCCACAGTGAGCGATGTCAAAGACTGACCGTGGTTACTGTCGGGTCCGTTCCTGCATCACCTGCTCGGCCTCCACAGATTTCCATATCCTGAAAACTGGCTGTCTCGTTGTCCGGTGATTTCGTCAATGATTTTTAGACCCTAGGAGCAACTAGACCTCTTACAAGAGGTCCATTGGTGGACTATTGCACAAGATGCAATAATTGTAAATGATAAATCTCAGAGTCGTGGGGGGAGGGGGCTTTGCCGGCGGGGGATTTGTACAGAAATTGTCAAAAACCTGGAGCCTAAATTCTAGGATCTTCACTTCGGACAAATTTCCCATTGCTGCGGTATTATACATATTGATCTGATATACAAGTCCGGACTCTTACGGACACACAATATATATTGTGAGTTCGATTATTGTTTCATCGATAATTATTGTGTCCGGCGTGTCTGGGCAGTTGCATTGTCGTCAGAACAAACCAGAAATATAACGACGACGCAGTTTCGAAATCGTGCGTCACATGATTTATGGGCAAATCCGAACAAAATTATATAACACTGTGCGAGTCGGTTCAAGTTCTAAATCCACAACAACTGCAATCGCTGTAGCGATATTACGAGTGTCGACACACCTCGTACCTATGCATTGTTTTTTTTATAGAAGAGACCTACAATATTGGCTGTAATTGTTACCGCAACCTGCAATGACGAGGCTGTTTTTCGTTTTTGTCCGATTTAATCGAATCAATAATATTTTCCGTTCTATGCCAGTGATACGCAATCACATCATGTCATATAGACGATAAATATAAAAATTACTCGTAATGATAATATGATGATCACCACATGCGCGAGTATTCACTATTTCTGGGGATTATGCGCTTACGCTAGTACTCTACTATGTGACTGTAATTTGTACGGTTATGCCATCGACAAATTATTATTATTTCACTTACCTACGTCTAATCATGGCCGGTGGATTATGACTGTTAAGAACCCAGCTGTGTCTACTTATGTATAAACGTGATGAATACACAAGGCATGTTGTTTACTTTATTCAATATTGTGTAAAAGATAAAACGATACTCTCCTAAAGTACCTAGCTTTATTTATCAACGTGCTTGCAGTACG
>NW_019103772.1:0-1121 GCF_001856785.1 Myzus persicae
TAGTGCAATTTCCCATTAATAAATAAAGTTTTCCCATACGTTAATAACTTCTTTTCAAGTTCTGTTGGGTTTACCAATGGTTTTCTGCCCATCTTAGCAATTACAATATGTGTACGTCTTATTACCTACGTAGAACAAAAATATATTTAATATGCAACAGTGCTTAAAAATAAATTCACAGTGAACTGTACACTGTTTTTGAAACTTGGGAGAATATATTGAATTGCTAAGTATAGATGAAAGGAGACGAATAAATTAAAACAAAAAAAAATATCCGGTCATGAAATACAAAAAATAACCACAAATTTCATGGAGCATATTTTGTTAAACGAAATTGTTGAAAAAAATTAAAAAGATTACTTACAAGGTATAAATAATATGTTATTTATATACCTTTGAAACAGACAAAACAATTTTTTATTTGTATTATTAAGATTAAAAATTATGATGATAATTTATGTTGCCCAAGAGCTATTATTGTTGCATTATCTACTAAAACAAATAATATTTTAGGACATGAACTAGACAAAAATAAAATTAAACAATTGAAGATTGAAGTCAGCCATCGCAGATTTCTGGATCTAGAACAAGTATTGTTTTACATGCAGACTTCAATGAAGATGTGCCTACTAATACAATTTGCTATATTTGTTTAGTGTCTGGTAAAGAATTTTTTTATGATCTTGCCAATAATACAATTAGAGAAAATATATAAATATTGCTCAATTAAATGGATTATTGTAGAAAATGTAAATCAAAAACAAAGAGTATAGGAATTCCTGAATTTATTAAAAAAAATAATAAATATAGGTGATTATCAGTATGTAGAAAATGTAATACAAATAAGCAAAATATTTCAGAATCACCAGAAATTATAGAAGCTTATGAATTATTTAAGCCTGCTAGAAAAAATTTTGAAACAAGACATTTTGTACAAAGAGGTATAAATGATACTTGGCAAGCTGATTTGTACTGTTTTTATAGACCGAAATCTACAAATAGTGATCCCAATTATAATTTAAGAAATAAACATAATGAAGTTAAAGTTAATGATAATCATAAGACATTGTATAAAGTTAATAATGGTTTTAAATATATACTTAATGTTATTGATACATTTA
>NW_019103773.1:0-1120 GCF_001856785.1 Myzus persicae
ACTCTACATGTATTATATACCTACCCATCGTGGTTCCCATCATCGGTATTATTTTATCATTTCTCCCGAAATTCGGTCACATGACAAATTCGGGTGCAATCGATCTTTGCCGAGCATTCGTCATTCATTTTTTTTCAGTTTAACAAAATGTATTATACAATTATTCAAAAAATGTGAATTCAAATATTATGCATTATGGTTCAAACGTCTATGTACTTAATTAGCTCTTGTGGCGATCCGGCCTTCAAAAATGAATATACCTACCTATAATACCTATAATACCTACCTATGTGCTCGTATTATCTAATTATTTTATAAATAGATTGAGTGATATTTTGATTGAGGCTGGACAATTCCCGGGAACGTAACTCGGTAAGGATTTCCTAGAATGACCAGAAATATAATGAAATTCAAAACACAATAATTCCTACTATTTATTATTCAGTATGTTAAAGTTACGGCATGCCCGCGTTTGTTTTCTCCGTCTTACGAACGCACAGTACGGCAAAATGTATGTTCTGACTTCTGAATAATTAATTTAACACTGATAATTATGTTAAAATGTATTTATAGTGATATGTCCTATTATCAAATTTAGAAGTAAGAATATTATCTAGTCGATGATATAGGTTTTGTTTGCATTTTAATTTTAAATCCAGTTAAAAGCATTTAAAAACAGGAAACAGTATTAAAATGCTCACAACACGCTTTAAAATTAAAATATGTAAAAAAGCAATGTCCTTGACTAGATAATATTCTTATTTTTAAATTTGCTAATAAGTAAATTCACTTTAAAATTAAACACAGCAGAGTTAAACTAACACAGTTATTCAGAACTTAAAATTGTCTACGGCTATGCACTTGTAAGACTGAGACAGCATTCTGGTTTGGAGTCCTCTTTATTTGACACATTTCAATTAGATAATATCATCGGGTATGTAGGTATTGTAAAATGTTTACTCAATGATAATTTTCAAATTGTTAGAACAATAACAATACACTATAGGTGACTCTGAGACTTGGGTATAAAAAATTAAAAACAAATAAAGTTGTAATTTTGTTTTTAACTTAATTTTCACTATATTATTCTAACTTATTACAATTTGTACAACGAAGAGGC